>NC_045727.1:24262432-24273673 GCF_009834535.1 Camelus ferus | reverse complement strand
TCCAGCACAACCCCACATTTCCCTTCATCCCGCACAAAGAGACACAATTAGAAGACACCGGAATGCTCCTATGAGATCCCAGGCGCTGCAGACAGAAGACGGAACATCCCCAGACTCAGAATTCCGGATCATGCCTAGTGTGTGGGGGGAGGATTGGGGCCGCACTCACGCAGCTGCCTGGGTCACAGGTGTTGCCTGGCAGGGGAAGTCCGCTATTACCTCCCCTGTCCAGGTGGAGGCACTAGATGCTACTTGCATTTCCAGCCCAACCCCCGCATTTCCTTGCAGCCCGCACTAGAATACACTCGGGGAAGACGTGGATGGCTCCTAGTAGATCCCAGACACTGCAGACAGGAGACGGAACCTCCCAACACTCAGAATTCCGGAACACGGCCAAGGGTGTGGGGAGGCTTTGGCAGCCCTCCACGCAGCTGTCTGGTGTCACAGGTGTTGCCTGGCAGGGGGAATTCCGCTAATTACCTCCCCTGTCCAGGGGGGCACTAGTTTTCTACCTGCATTTCCAGCCCAACCCCCGCATTTCCCTGGCAGCCCGCACTAGGAGACACTCGGGGTAGACATGCGGACGTCTCCTAGGAGATCTCAGGTGCTGCAGACAGAAGACGGAACCTCCCCACACTCAGAAATCCGGAACACAGCCGAGTGTGTCCGGGAGGTTTGGGGCCACCCTCCACGCAGTTGCCTGGTTATCACAGGTGTTGCTTAGCAGGGAGAAGTCCGCTAATTACCTCCCCTGTCTCAGGGGTAGGCACTAGATGCTACCTGCATTCCAGCCCAACCCCCGCATTTCCCCGGCAGCCTGCACTAGGAGACACTCAGGAAAGAAAACGCGGACGGATCCTAGGAGATCTCTCAGGCACTGCAGACAGAAGACGATACCTCCCCACATCAGAATTCCGGAACACGGCCCGAGTGTTTCGGGGAGGTTTGGGGGTCTCCCTGCACGCAGCTGCTAAGTGTCACAGGTTTTGCGTGGCAGGGAGAAGTCCGCTAATTATATCCTCTGTCCAAGGTAGTCACTAGATTCTTCCTGCATTTCCAGCACAACTACCGCATTTTCCCCTGCAGCCCGCCACTCGAATACACTCGGGAAGACACGTGGATGGCTCCTAGGAGATAGACAGGCGCTGCAGACAGAAGACGGAACCTCCCCACACTCATAATACCGGAACACGGCGAGTGTGTGGGGGGAGGTTTGGGGCCGCCCTCCAAGAAGCTGCCTGGTATTATAGGTGTTGCTTGGCAGGGGAAAGTCCGCTAATTACGTCCCCTGTTCAGCTGGAGGCACTAGGTGCCTACCTGAATTTCCAGCCAAACCACCCACTTTTCCCACGGCAGCCCGCAGTAGGGGAAACATCGGGAAGACACGCGGAGGGCTCCTAGTAGATCCCAGCGCTGCAGACAGAAGACGGAAGCTCCCCACACTCAGAATTCCAGAAACACGGCCTAGTGAGTGGGGGGATATTTGAGGCCGCACTCCACGCAGCTGCCTGGTGTCACAGGTGTTTCATGGCAGGGGGAATTCCGCTAATTTCCTTCCCCTGTCAAGGGGGAGCAAGAGATGCTACCGCATTTCCAGGACAAACCCCGTCTTCCCCGGCAGCCCGCACAAGGAGAAACTCGGGGAAGAGAGGCGGAGTGTTCCAGGAGTTCTCAGGCGCTGCAGACAAAAGACGGAACATCCCCACACTCAGAATTCCGGAACACGGCTGAGTATTTCGGGGAGGTTTAGGGCCAACATCCACGCAGCTGCCTGGGGTCACAGGTGTTGCCTGACAGGGGGAAGTACGCTAATAACCTCCCCAGTCCAGGGGGAGGCAGTAGATGCTACCTGCATTTCCAGCAAAACCCCCGTCTTTCCCCGGCATCCCGCACTAAGAGACACCAGGGGAAGACACGCGGAGGGCTCCTAGGTGATCCCAGGCACTGCAGACAGAAGACGGAACCTCCCCACAATCAGAATTCCGGAACACGGCCGAGTGTGTGGGGGAAGTTTGGGGCCTCCCTGCCACGCAGCTGCCTGGTGTCGCAGGTGTTGCTTTGCAGGGGGAAGTCAGCTAATTACCTCCCCTGCCAAGGGGGAGTCACTAGATGCTACCTGCATTTCCAGGCCTAACCCTGCCTTTCGCCGTAAGCCCGCAATAAGAGACACTCGGGGAAGACACGCGGAATTCTCCTAGGAGATCCCAGGACTGCAGGCTGAAGACGCAAACTCCCCACTCTCAGAATTCCAGAACACGGCCGAGTGTGTGAGGGAATTTTGGGGCAGAATACCATGCAGCTGCCAGGTATCACAGGTGTTGCCTGGCAGGGGGAATTCCCCTAATTACCTCTCCGGTCCAGGGGGAGGCACTAGATTCTACCTGCTTTTCCAGCACAACCCCGGCATTTCTCCGTCAGCCCATACAAGGGGACACTCGGGGAAGACACGCGGACGGCTCCTAGGAGATCCCAAGTGCTGCAGACTGAAGACGGAACCTCCCCAACTCAGAATTCCAGAACACGGCAGAGTGTGTGAGTGAAATTTGGGGCCGCCCTCTACGAGCCTGCCAGGTTTCACAGGTGTTGCCTGGCAGAGGGGATTCCGCTAATTACCTCCCCTGTCCAGGGGAGGCACTAGATGCTACCTTGCATTCCAGCCCAACGCCCGTCTTTCCCCAGCAGCCCGCACTAAGAGACCCTCGGGGAAGACACGCGGAGGGCTCCTAGGAGATCCCAGGCGCTGCAGACTGTAGACGCAACCTCCCCAAACTCAGAATTCCAGAACACAGCCGAGTGTGTGAGGGAGGTTTGGGGCCGCCTTCCACGCATCTGCCAGGTTTCACAGGCGTTGCCTGGCTGGGGGAATTCCGCTAATTACCACCCCTGTCCAGGGGGAGGCACTAGATGCTACCTTCATATCCAGCACAAACCCCGCCTTTCCCTGGAAACCCGCACTAGGAGACACTCAGTGAAGACACGCGGAGGGCTCCTCGGAGATCCCAGTCGCTGCAGACAGAAGACGGAACCTCCCAACTCTCAGAAATCCGGAACACGTCCGTGTGATTGGGGGAAGTTTGGGGCCGCCCTCCACGCAGCTGCCTGGTGTCACAGGTGTTTCCTGGCAATGTGAAGTCAGCTAAATACCTCCCCTGTCAAGGGGGAGGCACTAGATGATACATGCATTTCCATCCCATTCCCCGACTTTCCCCGGCAGCCCGCAATAGGAGGACACTCGGGGAAGAGCGGCGGAGTGCTGCAGGAGATCCCAGGCGCTGCAGACAGAAGACGGAACAAACCGACACTCAGAATTCCGGATCACGGCCGAGTGTGTGTGGCAGTTTTTGGGGGCAACCCTCCACGTAGCTGCTGATTGTCACAGGTGTTGCCTGGCTGGGGGAAGTATGCTAATTACCTCCCCTGTCCAGTGGGACGCACTAGATGCTACCATCATTTACAGCACAACCCCCGACATTGCCCGGATGGCCCGCAATAGGAGACATTCGGGGAAGACAACGCGGAGGGCATTTTTGGAAGATCCAAGGGCTCTACAGACCAAAGACGGAACCTCCCAACACTCAGAATTCCGGAACAGGCCCGAGAGTGTGTGGGTAGGTTTGGGGTCCGCCCTCCACGCAGCTGCCAGGTGTCATAGGTGTTGCCTGGCAGGGGGAAGCCGATAATTAACTTCCGTTTCCAGGGGGAGGCACTAGATTATACCTGCATTTCCAGCACAAACCCTGCATATCCCCGGCAGCACGCAGTAGGAGACACTCGGGGAAGACACGAGGAGGGCAACAAGAGATCCCAGGAGCTGCAGACAGAGGACGGAACATCCCCACACTCAGAATTCCAGAACAAGGCCGAGTATGTCGGGGAGGTTTTGGGCCAACCTCCACGCAGCTTCCTGATGTCAAATGTGTTGCCTGGTAGGGGGAATTCCGCTAATAAACTCCCTTGTCCAGGGGGATTCACTAGATGCTACCTGCATTAACAGCACAACCCCCGCATTTCCCTGGAATCCCGCACAAAGAGACAATAGGGGAAGACACGCGGAGGGCTCCTAGGAGATAACAGGCGCTGTAGACGGAAGACGGAACTTCCCCACACTCAGAATTCCGGAACACGGCTGAGTGTGTGGGGGAGGTTTGGGGCCGCCCTCCACGAAGCTGCCTGGTGTCATAGGTGTTGCTTGGCAGGGGGAAGTCCGCTAATACTTCCCCTGATCAGGGGGAGGCACTAGATGCTACCTGAATTTCCAGCCAAACCCCCACCTTTCACCGGCAGCCCGCACTAGGAGACACTCGGGGAAGACACGCGATGGCTCCATTAGATCCCAGGCGCTGCAGACAGAAGACGGACCCTCCTCAGATCAGAATTCCGGAACACGGCCTAGTGATTCGGGATATTTGGGCCGCACTCACGCAGTTGCCTGGTGTCACAGGTTTTTCCTGGCAGGGGGAATTCCGCTAATTACCTCCCCTGTCAAAGGGGAGGCACTAGATGCTACCTGCATTCCAGCCCAACCCCGCTTTTACCCTGCAGCCCGCAGTAGGAGAAACTCGAGGAAGAGTGGCGGAGGGCTCCAGGAGTTCCCAGGCGATGCAGAGAGAAGACGGAACATCCCCACACTCAGAATTCCGGAACACCGGCCGAGTATGTCAGGGAGGATTAGGGAAACCCTCCACGCACCTGCCTGTTGTCACAGGTGTTGCCTAGCAGGGAGATATCCGCTAATTACCTGCCCTGTCCAGGGAAGCACTAGATGCTACCTGCATTGCAGCACATACCCCCGCATTTCCATTGAAACCCGCACTAGGAGAAAATCGGGGAAGACACGAGGAGGGCCCCTTTTGAGATCCAAGGTGCTGCAGACCGAAGAGACGGAACCATCCCAACACTCAGAATATTCCGGAACAGGGCCGAGAGTGTGGGGGAGGTTTGGGACCGCCCTCCACGCAGCTGCCCTGGTGTCACAAGTGTTGCATGGCAGGGGGAAGTCAGCTAATTACCTCCCCTGTCCAGGTGGAGGCACTAGATGCTACCCTGCATTCCAGTCTAACCCCCGCGTTTCCCCGGAAGCCCGCACAAGGAGACCACACGGGGGAAGAAACGCGGAAGCTCCTAGGAGATCACAGGCGCTGCAGACAGAAGACGGAACCTCCCCACACTCAGAAAATCTGAATAATGGCCCAGTGTGTGGGGGAGGTTTCGGGCCGCCCTCTACTCAGCTGCCTGTTGTCAGAGGTTTTGCTTGGCAGGGGGAAGTCGCTAATTACATCCCATGTCCAGGGGGAGGAACTAGATGCTACCAGAATTTCAAGCACAACCCCGGAATTTCGCCTTCAGACCATACAAATGGACACTCGGGGAAGACAGGCGGAGGGCTACAGGAGTTCCCAGGAGCTGCAGACAAAAGACGGAACATCCCCACACTCAGAATTCCGGAACACGGTCGAGTATGTCGGGGAGGTTTAGGGCCAAACTCCACGCAGCTGCCTGGTATCACAGGTGTTGCATGGTAGCGGGAAGTCCGCTAATTAACTCCCCTGTCCAGGGGGAGTCACTAGATGCTACCTGCATTTCCAGCCCAACCCCCGCCTTTCCCAGGCATCCCGCACAATGTGACAATAGGGGAAGACACGCGGATGGCTCCTAGGAGATAACAGGCGCTGCAGACAGAAGACGGAACCTCCCCACACTCATAATACCGGAACACGGCCGAGTGTGTGGGGGAGGTTTGGGGCCGCCCTCCACGAAGCTGCCTGGTGTCATAGGTGAGTCTTAGCAGGGGGAAGTCCGCTAATTATGTCCCCTGTTCAGCTGGAGGCACTAGGTACTACCTGAATTTCCAGCCAAACCCCCACCTTTCCCCGAAAGCCCGCACAAGGAGACACTCGGGGAAGACACGCAGAGCGCTCCTAGGAGATCCCAGGCACTGCAGACCGAAGAAGGAACCTCCACACAATCAGAATTCCAGAACATGGCTGAGTGTATCGGGTGGTTTGGGGCCACCCTCCAAGCAGGTGCCTGGTGTCACAGGTGTTGCCTTGCAAGATGAAATCCGCTAATTACCTCCCCTGTCCATGGGGAGGCACTAGATGCTACCTGCATTTCCAGACCAACCCCCGCATTTCCCTGGCAGCCCTCACAAGGAGACACTCAGGAAAGAAACGCGGACGGCTCCTAGGAGTTCTCAGGCACTGCAGACAGAAGACGATACCTCCCCACAGTCAGAATTCCGGAACACGGCCGAGTGTTTCGGGGAGGTTTGGGGTCTCCCTGCACGCAGCTGCTAAGTGTCACAGGTTTTGCGTGGCAGGGAGAAGTCCGCTAATTATATCCTCTGTCCAAAGGTAGTCACTAGATTCTTCCTGCATTTCCAGCACAACTACCGCATTTCCCCTGCAGCCCGCACTCGAATACACTCGGGGAAGACACGTGGATGGCTCCTAGAGAGATAACAGGTGCTGCAGACAGAAGACGGAACCTCCCCACACTCATATACCGGAAACACGGCCGAGTGTGTGGGGGAGGTTTTGGGGCCGCCCTCCAAGAAGCTGCCTGGTGTTATAGGTTGTCCTTGGCAGGGGAAAGTCCGCTAATTACGTCCCCTGTTCAGCTGGAGGCACTAGGTGCTACCTGAATTTCCAGCCAAACCCCCACTTTTCCCCGGCAGCCCGCAGTAGGAAACACTCGGGGAAGACACGCGGAGGGCTCCTAGTAGATCCCAGGCGCTGCAGACAGAAGACGGAAGCTCCCCACACTCAGAATTCCAGAACACGGCCTAGTGAGTGGGGGATATTTGAGGCCGCACTCCACGCAGCTGCCTGGTGTCACAGGTGTTTCATGGCAGGGGGAATTCCGCTAATTTCCTCCCCTGTCAAGGGGGAGGCAAGAGATGCTACCTGCATTTCCAGGACAAACCCCGTCTTTCCCCGGCAGCCCGCACAAGGAGAAACTCGGGGAAGAGAGGCGGAGTGTTCCAGGAGTTCTCAGGCGCTGCAGACAAAAGACGGAACATCCCCACACTCAGAATTCCGGAACACGGCTGAGTATTTCGGGGAGGTTTAGGGCCAACATCCACGCAGCTGCCTGGGGTCACAGGTGTTGCCTGACAGGGGGAAGTACGCTAATAACCTCCCCAGTCCAGGGGAGGCAGTAGATGCTACCTGCATTTCCAGCAAAACCCCCGTCTTTCCCGGCATCCCGCACTAAGAGACACCAGGGGAAGACACGCGGAGGGCTCCTAGGTGATCCCAGGCACTGCAGACAGAAGACGGAACCTCCCCACAATCAGAATTCCGGAACACGGCCGAGTGTGTGGGGGAAGTTTGGGGCCTCCCTCCACGCAGCTGCCTGGTGTCACAGGTGTTGCTTTGCAGGGGGAAGTCAGCTAATTACCTCCCCTGCCAAGGGGGAGTCACTAGATGCTACCTGCATTTCCAGGCCTAACCCTGCCTTTCGCCTGTAAGCCCGCAATAAGAGACACTCGGGGAAGACACGCGGAATTCTCCTAGGAGATCCCAGGACTGCAGGCTGAAGACGCAAACTCCCCACTCTCAGAATTCCAGAACACGGCCGCGAGTGTGTGAGGGAATTTTGGGGCAGAATACCATGCAGCTGCCAGGTATCACAGGTGTTGCCTGGCAGGGGGAATTCCCCTAATTACCTCTCCGGTCCAGGGGGAGGCACTAGATTCTACCTGCTTTTCCAGCACAACCCCGGCATTTCTCCGTCAGCCCATACAAGGGGACACTCGGGGAAGACACGCGGACGGCTCCTAGGAGATCCCAAGTGCTGCAGACTGAAGACGGAACCTCCCCAACTCAGAATTCCAGAACACGGCAGAGTGTGTGAGTGAAATTTGGGGCCGCCCTCTACGAGCCTGCCAGGTTTCACAGGTGTTGCCTGGCAGAGGGGATTCCGCTAATTACCTCCCCTGTCCAGGGGGAGGCACTAGATGCTACCTGCATTTCCAGCCCAACGCCCGTCTTTCCCCAGCAGCCCGCACTAAGAGACCCTCGGGGAAGACACGCGGAGGGCTCCTAGGAGATCCCAGGCGCTGCAGACTGTAGACGCAACCTCCCCAAACTCAGAATTCCAGAACACAGCCGAGTGTGTGAGGGAGGTTTGGGGCCGCCTTCCACGCATCTGCCAGGTTTCACAGGCGTTGCCTGGCTGGGGGAATTCCGCTAATTACCACCCCTGTCCAGGGGGAGGCACTAGATGCTACCTTCATATCCAGCACAAACCCCGCCTTTCCCTGGAAACCCGCACTAGGAGACACTCGGTGAAGACACGCGGAGGGCTCCTCGGAGATCCCAGTCGCTGCAGACAGAAGACGGAACCTCCCAACTCTCAGAAATCCGGAACACGTCCGTGTGATTGGGGGAAGTTTGGGGCCGCCCTCCACGCAGCTGCCTGGTGTCACAGGTGTTTCCTGGCAATGTGAAGTCAGCTAAATACCTCCCCTGTCAAGGGGGAGGCACTAGATGATACATGCATTTCCATCCCATTCCCCGACTTTCCCCGGCAGCCCGCAATAGGAGACACTCGGGGAAGAGCGGCGGAGTGCTGCAGGAGATCCCAGGCGCTGCAGACAGAAGACGGAACAACCGCACACTCAGAATTCCGGATCACGGCCGAGTGTGTGTGGCAGTTTTGGGGCAACCCTCCACGTAGCTGCTGATGTCACAGGTGTTGCCTGGCTGGGGGAAGTATGCTAATTACCTCCCCTGTCCAGTGGGACGCACTAGATGCTACCATCATTTACAGCACAACCCCCGACATTGCCCGGATGCCCGCACTAGGAGACATTCGGGGAAGACACGCGGAGGGCATTTTTGAGATCCCAGGCTCTACAGACCAAAGACGGAACCTCCCAACACTCAGAATTCCGGAACAGGCCCGAGAGTGTGGGGTAGGTTTGGGTCCGCCCTCCACGCAGCTGCCAGGTGTCATAGGTGTTGCCTGGCAGGGGGAAGTCCGATAATTAACTTCCGTTTCCAGGGGGAGGCACTAGATTATACCTGCATTTCCAGCACAAACCCTGCATATCCCCGGCAGCACGCAGTAGGAGACACTCGGGGAAGACACGAGGAGGGCAACAAGAGATCCCAGGAGCTGCAGACAGAGGACGGAACATCCCCACACTCAGAATTCCAGAACAAGGCCGAGTATGTCGGGGAGGTTTTGGGCCAACCTCCACGCAGCTTCTGATGTCAAATGTGTTGCATGGTAGGGGGAATTCCGCAATAAAACTCCCTTGTCCAGGGGGATTCACTAGATGCTACCTGCATTAACAGCACAACCCCGCATTTCCCTGGAATCCCGCACAAAGAGACAATAGGGGAAGACACGCGGAGGGCTCCTAGGAGATAACAGGCGCTGTAGACGGAAGACGGAACTTCCCCACACTCAGAATTCCGGAACACGGCTGAGTGTGTGGGGGAGGTTTGGGGCCGCCCTCCACGAAGCTGCCTGGTGTCATAGGTGTTGCTTGGCAGGGGGAAGTCCGCTAATTACTTCCCCTGATCAGGGGGAGGCACTAGATGCTACCTGAATTTCCAGCCAAACCCCCACCTTTCCCCGGCAGCCCGCACTAGGAGACACTCGGGGAAGACACGCAGATGGCTCCTATTAGATCCCAGGCGCTGCAGACAGAAGACGGAACCTCCTCAGATCAGAATTCCGGAACACGGCCTAGTGATTCTGGGATATTTGGGCCGCACTCACGCAGTTGCCTGGTGTCACAGGTTTTTCCTGGCAGGGGGAATTCCGCTAATTACCTCCCCTGTCAAAGGGGAGGCACTAGATGCTACCTGCATTTCCAGCCCAAACCCCGCTTTTACCCTGCAGCCCGCAGTAGGAGAAACTCGAGAAGAGTGGCGGAGGGCTCCAGGAGTTCCCAGGCGATGCAGAGAGAAGACGGAACATCCCCACACTCAGAATTCCGGAACACGGCCGAGTATGTCAGGGAGGATTAGGGAAACCCTCCACGCACCTGCCTGTGTCACAGGTGTTGCCTAGCAGGGAGATATCCGCTAATTACCTGCCCTGTCCAGGGGAAGCACTAGATGCTACCTGCATTGCAGCACAACCCCCGCATTTCCATTGAAACCCGCACTAGGAGACAATCGGGGAAGACACGAGAAGGGCCCTTTTGAGATCCAAGGTGCTGCAGACAGAAGACGGAACCTCCCAACACTCAGAATTCCGGAACAGGGCCGAGAGTGTGGGGGAGGTTTGGGACCGCCCTCCACGCAGCTGCCTGGTGTCACAAGTGTTGCATGGCAGGGGGAAGTCAGCTAATTACCTCCCCTGTCCAGGTGGAGGCACTAGATGCTACCTGCATTCCAGTCTAACCCCCGCGTTTCCCCGGAAGCCCGCACAAGGAGACACACGGGGAAGAAACGCGGAAGGCTCCTAGGAGATCACAGGCGCTGCAGACAGAAGACGGAACCTCCCCACACTCAGAAATCTGAATAATGGCCCAGTGTGTGGGGGAGGTTTCGGGCCGCCCTCTACTCAGCTGCCTGGTGTCAGAGGTTTTGCTTGGCAGGGGGAATTCCGCTAATTACCTCCCATGTCCAGGGGGAGGAACTAGATGCTACCAGAATTTCAAGCACAACCCCGGAATTTCGCCTTCAGACCATACAAATGGACACTCGGGGAAGACAGGCGGAGGGCTACAGGAGTTCCCAGGAGCTGCAGACAAAAGACGGAACATCCCCACACTCAGAATTCCGGAACACGGTCGAGTATGTCGGGGAGGTTTAGGGCCAAACTCCACGCAGCTGCCTGGTATCACAGGTGTTGCATGGTAGCGGGAAGTCCGCTAATTAACTCCCCTGTCCAGGGGGAGTCACTAGATGCTACCTGCATTTCCAGCCCAACCCCCGCCTTTCCCAGGCATCCCGCACAATGTGACAATAGGGGAAGACACGCGGATGGCTCCTAGGAGATAACAGGCGCTGCAGACAGAAGACGGAACCTCCCCACACTCATAATACCGGAACACGGCCGAGTGTGTGGGGGAGGTTTGGGGCCGCCCTCCACGAAGCTGCCTGGTGTCATAGGTGAGTCTTAGCAGGGGGAAGTCCGCTAATTATGTCCCCTGTTCAGCTGGAGGCACTAGGTACTACCTGAATTTCCAGCCAAACCCCCACCTTTCCCCGAAAGCCCGCACAAGGAGACACTCGGGAAGACACGCAGAGCGCTCCTAGGAGATCCCAGGCACTG